>NC_044554.1:145219970-145223462 GCF_007565055.1 Rhinopithecus roxellana
AGATGAAAACTAGAAAGAAGCTTTCTTAGAAACTTCTTGGTGATGTGAATTCATCTCACAGAGTTACACTTATGTTTCGTGGAGCAGTCCATTAACACTGTCTTTGAGGAATCTGAGAAGGGCTTCTTTGGATCACATTGAGGCCTACGCTGATAAAGGAAATTTCATCCGTTCAAAACGTGAAAGAAGCTTTGAGAAATTCTTTCTGATCTGTGAGTTCATCTCACAGAGTTACAACCTCTGCCTCAAGAAGCAGTTTGCTAACACTCTTTTCGTGGAATGTGAAAGTGATATTTGGGAAGCCTTTTGGGCCCCATGGGATAAAGGAAATATCCTCACATAATAACTAAAGAGAAGCTTTCTGAGAAACTGCATTGCCATGTGTGAATGCAACTCACAGAGTTACACGTTTCTCTTCAGTGATCAGTTTGTTAGCACAGTTTTCTGGAAATCTGCAATTAGATATTCATAGCGCAATGAACATTACAGTGACAAAGGAAATATCCACAGATGAAAAAAGAAAGAAGCTTTCTTAGAACTTCTTGGTGATGTGTGAATTCATCTCACAGAGTTACACTTATGTTTCGTGGAGCAGTCCATTAACACTGTCTTTGAGGAATCTGAGAAGGGCTTCTTTGGATCACATTGAGGCCTACGCTGATAAAGGAAATTTCATCCGTTCAAAACGTGAAAGAAGCTTTCTGAGAAACTTCTTTCTGATCTGTGAGTTCATCTCACAGAGTTACAAAATCTGCCTCAAGAAGCAGTTTGCTAACACTCTTTTCGTGGAATCTGCAAAGTGATATTTGGGAGCCTATTGGGGCCCATGGTGATAAGGAAATATCCTCACATAATAACTAAAGAGAAGCTTTCTGAGAATGCATTGCCATGTGTGAATGCAACTCACAGAGTTACACGTTTCTCTTGTGATCAGTTTGTTAGCACAGTTTCTGGAAATCTGCAATTAGATACTTCATAGCGCAATGAATTACAGTGACAAAGGAAATATCCACAGATGAAAACAGAAAGAAGCTTTCTTAGAAACTTCTTGGTGATGGTGAATTCATCTCACAGAGTTACACTTATGTTTCGTGGAGCAGTCCATTAACACTGTCTTTGAGGAATCTGAGAAGGGCTTCTTTGGATCACATTGAGGCCTACGCTGATAAAGGAAATTTCATCCGTTCAAAACGTGAAAGAAGCTTTCTGAGAAACTTCTTTCTGATCTGTGAGTTCATCTCACAGAGTTACAACCTCTGCCTCAAGAAGCAGTTTGCTAACACTCTTTCGTGGAATCTGCAAAGTGATAGGGAGCCTATTGGGGCCCATGGTGATAAGGAAATATCCTCACATAATACTAAAGAGAAGCTTTCTGAGAAACTGCATTGCCATGTGTGAATGCAACTCACAGAGTTACACGTTTCTCTTCGTGATCGTTTGTTAGCACAGTTTTCTGGAAATCTGCAATTAGATACTTCATAGCGCAATGAACATTACAGTGACAAAGGAAATCCACAGATGAAAACAGAAAGAAGCTTTCTAGAAACTTCTTGGTGATGTGTGAATTCATCTCACAGAGTTACACTTATGTTTCGTGGAGCAGTCCATTAACATGTCTTTGAGGAAATCGAGAAGGGCTTCTTTGGATCACATTGAGGCCTACGCTGATAAAGGAAATTTCATCCGTTCAAAACGTGAAAGAAGCTTTCTGAGAAACTTCTTTCTGATCTGTGAGTTCATCTCACAGAGTTACAACCTCTGCCTCAAGAAGCAGTTGCTAACACTCTTTGTGGAATCTGCAAAGTGATATTTGGGAGCCTATTGGGGCCCATGGTGATAAGGAAATATCCTCACATAATAACAAGAGAAGCTTTCTGAGAAACTGCATGCCATGTGTGAATGCAACTCACAGAGTTACACGTTTCTCTTCAGTGATCAGTTTGTTAGCACAGTTTTCTGGAAATCTGCAATTAGATACTTCATAGCGCAATGAACATTACAGTGACAAAGGAAATATCCACAGATGAAAACTAGAAAGAAGCTTTCTTAGAAACTTCTTGGTGATGTGTGAATTCATCTCACAGAGTTACACTTATGTTTCGTGGAGCAGTCCATTAACACTGTCTTTGAGGAATCTGAGAAGGGCTTCTTTGGATCACATTGAGGCCTACGCTGATAAAGGAAATTTCATCCGTTCAAACGTGAAGAAGAAGCTTTGAGAGAACTTCTTTGATCTGTGAGTTCATCACAGAGTTACAACCTCTGCCTCAAGAAGCAGTTTGCTAACATCTTTTCTGTGGAATCTGCAAAGTGATATTTGGGAGCCTATTGGGGCCCATGGTGATAAGGAAATATCCTCACATAATAACTAAAGAGAAGCTTTCTGAGAAACTGCATTGCCATGTGTGAATGCAACTCACAGAGTTACACGTTTCTCTTCAGTGATCTGTTTGTTAGCACAGTTTTCTGGAATCTGCAATTAGATACTTCATAGCGCAATGAACATTACAGTGACAAAGGAAATATCCACAGATGAAAACAAAGAAGCTTTCTTAGAAACTTCTTGGTGATGTGTGAATTCATCTCACAGAGTTACACTTATGTTTCGTGGAGCAGTCCATTAACACTGTCTTGAGGAATCTGAGAAGGGCTTCTTTGGATCACATTGAGGCCTACGCTGATAAAGGAAATTTCATCCGTTCAAAACGTGAAAGAAGCTTCTGAGAAACTTCTTTCTGATCTGTGAGTTCATCTCACAGAGTTACAACCTCTGCCTCAAGAAGCAGTTTGCTAACACTCTTTTCGTGGAATCTGCAAAGTGATATTTGGGAGCCTATTGGGGCCCATGGTGATAAGGGAAATATCCTCACATAATAACTAAAGGAAGCTTTGAGAACTGCATTGCCATGTGTGAATGCAACTCACAGAGTTACACGTTTCTCTGTCAGTCTCAGTTTGTTAGCACAGTTTTCTGGAAATCTGCAATTAGATACTTCATAGCGCAATGAACATTACAGTGACAAAGGAAATATCCACAGATGAAAACAGAAAGAAGCTTTCTTAGAAACTTCTTGGTGATGTGTGAATTCATCTCACAGAGTTACACTTATGTTTCGGAGCAGTCATTAACACTGTCTTTGAGGAATCTGAGAAGGGCTTCTTTGGATCACATTGAGGCCTACGCTGATAAAGGAAATTTCATCCGTTCAAAACGTGAAAGAAGCTTTGAGAAACTTCTTTCGATCTGTGAGTTCATCTCACAGAGTTACAACCTCTGCCTCAAGAAGCAGTTTGCTAACACTCTTTTCGTGGAATCTGCAAAGTGATATTTGGGAGCCTATTGGGGCCCATGGTGATAAGGGAAATATCCTCACAATAATAAAGAGAAGCTTTCTGAGAAATGCATTGCCTATGTGTGATGCAACTCACAGAGTTACACGTTTCTCTTCTGTGATCTGTTTGTTAGCACAGTTTCTGGAAATCTGCAATTAG